>NC_081520.1:622500-645000 GCF_030273125.1 Centropristis striata | reverse complement strand
TCAATTTTGGTAATGTACTGGAGATACTGGTATCACATGAAGAAGAAATCTATAGGCACCATGTACCTCATGGTATCTATATATGGGTCAATGACATGATCTAACCCAGTGTCCGTTGGTGTAACCAGTCATTTTCTTCCCATAAAAATCTGATTATATACAGGAAAATAAATGTGAACTAAAATGAGAAAAAAAAAATACAATCCACATTTACATTGCAACACTATGATATATAACAAACTACACATAATTTGTCAAAACTTGGTTGTATTTAAAATATGTTCCGCTCAATATTGACGAAAATGTGTAAATGTAGAAATTATTTAAAAAAAAAATCATTGGATGTTTTTTAAAATGAAGTAATTATATGTATAAGTCCACTAATATATAACAATAATATAAAATACAATGTAGGTGGATGAAGTATTTAATATTTATCTTTTTTTGTAGTTACACCATTTGACATCTTGCCAACCCTTATTTGTCACTGACCCGTATGGTGCTGGGAGGTTGTAGAAGTAATGCTGCAGTTTGGCTTTTTATTATGTTTCATGTTGATTTTCAAAGCGGTCATGTGACCTCTGATGTCATGCTATCTCAATGAAAACAGGCTCTCTGGTTCCCACAAGTCTCATCTTTACATACATGGCTGTACTTGAATATTTGTGCATCTGAGGTCCCTAAACAGGCTTTGAATGTCATAAACTGGGTATCAGTGGAAAGCTGAGATTCTTGTGGACTCAATGAGCCGGTTTTCATTGCAGTGAATCTGGACCTCAGTGTATAAAATGAGCTGCTGTGACCTCTAGCCTCGTGAAACTTTACAACCACCAACTAGAGACCTAGAGCCTTCAGAGGACCTAGAGCATTCAGAGGACCTAGAGCATTCAGAGGACCTAGAGCCTTCAGAGGACCTAGAGCATTCAGAGGACCTAGAGCATTCAGAGGACCTAGAGCATTCAGAGGATGTGCAGCTTTCCTAAGTATATTGACAATAAGAGGGTTTCTCAGCAGTTTAAAGAACAGAAGTGTTCATCATCCAACCACTGAAAATACAGAAATCTGCAAAATGAGCAAAGTTTTTTTAACCCAAATCACAGCATGGATTCTTCTATGTTTTTCCAAAGCTCTTTATATATTGATGTGATATTATTGAGTTTTTTGACCATTTTTTATCCATTCTCGATATGAATAAAATTGCATAATTCAGCATCAAATGTGTGTAAGAAATGGTATCAACCCAAAAATTGCTGCAGCAACTTATGGGACATAGTTGAACATGCAAATCATCTTCAGATAGCATAATATTAATATTATGACTCCTTATACATCTGAATGTTTCAAATTCATCTTCAGGCTCACAGCTTTCAGATGATGTCCACTATTTCCATGTGGCATTTATAGTTGACCTGCTATCTCCCCCTAAACACCCACTCTCCCCAAACTCTCAATAAAAAGATCTGGAACACTAAGTGGTTGAGCTGTGTGTGTCCATGAATCAGGAACAGGTTTGTTCTTCCTGTTCTCCTCAGTGAGCCGGCCAGAACAATGCCAGCCAGCGTTTGAGGGAATGTTTGCTGATCACGCTCTTTCCGCTGTTTCCACCCCCTCACTGTGATTTTTGAATCAAATCTAAGAGCTGAAGATTATTATTTTACAAATTGATGTTGAGGGTCTGATTTTCTCTGGCGGCTATTTGCAGCTGAATTAAGGGTTTCATGGTCCAGAAAAATGTGGCTGCAGCCTCTTTAAACTAGAGAGAGCTGAAGATGAAGTGTTATCTCTTTCTCAGGTCATCCTGCTCTTTTACTGCACAGTTGGTTCATCCTGCTCTTTTTCTCTTTTTCTCTTTTACTCTTTTACTCTTTTACTCTTTTACTGCAGAGCTGCTTCATCCTCTCTGTCTCTCTGTGAGTCCGTCCTCTCCCTCATGGATGTCACTTTCCTCTTTCTCATTTTCTCTCCTCTCCTCTGTTCATCTCATCCCTCCTTTCTTTTTCTTCAAGTGTCTCCTCACAACTTTCTCTTTGCCTATCTCCCTCTGAGCCTCCTCTGAGTGCTCGGCTCTCCTCTCGTACGAGCCTCCAAACAGGCAAACAGTCATGCGGCTCCCCTATCACAATATAATGAGATTGGGAGCACCCAAATTGAAAGAAGCCATTTTCTACAGCTGTCAACTTATTATCGAGAGGGGGCCGACTTATTCTCCCCTCTGAAGGCGGCGGAGGAGAGAGGGATGGAGGTGATGGAGGGATGGGAGAGAGCTGAGGGAGGAGGCTGGAGGCTCGGGGGTGAGCTGTTTTACATTTTGAATGTTGTCTTTTTTTCGCTTCTCTCTGGTATTTCAGTTTGGACACTAGTGGAGCCTTGAAGTCCGAGTCTTTTATTCACCATGTTCCTCTTAATATTTAAAAAAGCAGCACGTACGGCTCCCTGGGCCGGCGCTCTCTGGATGTATGTGACTGTTGGAGCACCTTTTAGAGTGTGTGAGTGTTTATTCTCCCTCCTCATTACTATTTATATGCAAACAGTAGGTGTTTTTTATGTCTGAGGAAATGGTTGCTTTTCTATTTGGGCCAGGCTTCTGCAGGTACAATAAAATGTGAGCATTTAGGTGTTGCTTTTATCTGCAGTGTGGATGTAACCTGCTATCTCCTGGACAGGCCTCTATCTCTATCTGCTGCATTCACTTTGTTCATTGTAAACTCAGCGGAGGATCAGAAGTTAACAAAGTGAAACGAGGTGAGGGAAAAGTTGTGGTGACGCTCCTCCACCGTGAACATGAAACACTTGATTGAGATGCGTTCTCTGCAGCAGAAGACGGCAGTTGGTTCCCAACGACACATTAACAGAGAAGAGCACAGCGTGGACACATCTGACACCAATCACATCCTCTAAATGTCACACGTCCAGCCACGGCCGCAAGGCTGCACCACTGGTTGGAGAGGTTCTGAAGCTGTCAGAGTCAGCAGACTCTTGATTTGTCCTTAATTCCAAGCAGGAACGCTGATTTCTCTTGCTGTTGTCTCATGAGGGTCTCTGCAACACCTTTTATCCAGTTTAATGATACGTAATCTTTTTGTTTCTTTTTGTTTTGTCAAAAAGTGGTTTTGCTTTTATCCAGCTCAAAGATGATAATCTGCTCTGTTTGTACCTTACACAGTGTTGGAGTGTGTTGTTTTGGCAGATTTCAATAAGTAGCTCAGCCAAGGCTTTGAGTCCTGCTAGTTTGTTTGCTTTTTGTCTGTTAATTAGCAGATATCTCAAAAAACAATTGCAAAGATTTCAGTAAAATTCGGTGCAAAATAAGCCTTGGGCCAAGAAGGAACTGATTGGATTTGGTACAGATAGTGAGAATATGCAATTATTTCTCCTAAAAAGATATTTTTGGCCATTTCATGCTCTTAAAAGTAAATTGTTTTTCTCTTTGAATAATGAGGAATCCTTCTTAAAGAGCACGTTTCATCCAATCGTTAACCAGCTTTGTTTTTTGATACTGTACAATATGCATATTTCTCCATCATTCTTTTAGATGTAAACAAGGGATGGGAATAATTAATCGATGATGGATTAATGGTCGTTAAGAATTTGGTCGATCACCTGGAATTTTTAATCAATCTGTGTATATTTTATCTCTGAATTATCTCTTATCAGTATCAGCCGTACGTCAATCAGCCAACGAGCTGAGAATTAAGTTGGATAAAGCTTCAGTTTGCAGACTGAAAGTTGCTATAACAATTATAAAACACACAGAAATACAAGAGAATTAATTTGAGCAAAACTATCTTACTGTATCAAACCTTGCCATCATGAATTACTGAGTTTAATTTGATCCAAAACTTATTTAAACACAAAACACATTTAAATATGAAGATTACTGTGAAAACTAACCTCATGTCTCTTTGGAGGCTAAAACATTAAACATTAAACTCCTTGACGTTATCTTTACAGTTTAATCTCACTTGAGTTAGTTTAATGATCAACAGGAAGTCTCTTTTGTTCTTTCAAATTAAAAGTGTCTGTTATCAAAACAGGCTATTGCATAGTACTGTATATATATATATATATATATATATATATATATATATATATATATATATATATATATATTATTTTGCCCATGTAAAGGAAGTCTCTTTTTTTCTTTCAAAATAAAAGCGTAAAGCGTCTCTTATCAAAACAGGCTATTGCATAGTACATATATATATTATTTTGCCCATGTATGCATGTATTTACACATACTGAAGTATGTGTAAATATATATCGCTTAATCAAATATTTTTGATCATTAACATTATAGATAATGGAGTTGGCAGGTTTCTTCCAAACGGTTTCTTCCTAACCTGTCCAAACTGACACTAAAGGGCCCTTTGCATTGTAAAGTGACACCAAGTATATATATATATATATATATATATATATATATATATATATATATATATATATATATAGATATCATATATGTAAGACTTTGGAGTGAGAATATGTTCAGGGGACGATTGCAGCCTATTTAAAGGGGAGCTCCATTGACTTTACGCAGCAAAGTGTGTTTACTGGTGTTGGAGATTGGAGACAGTGTGTGTGAGGCCTGATGTGAAGTGATGTCACTAGAGTCAGCGTCAGTTGGGGCTGAAAATTACAAGTTTTTTAATGAAAAAAATGGAGTTATAAAGAAGTGATCTTAGCAGACCTCTGCTCTGCTGCAGGCTCCATTAACCACTACAAACACAACACACTGGGATCTCTGACTGAACTGTCAGCAGTCAAGTTGCATTTTGGGTAATATACGTTCCATAAATAAAACAGACAATATCTCTGGTTCTGCTGTTTGATTCTGATCTGTTTTAACTGTGAGTCTTGCAGTGTGCAACACTAAACTGGCTGCACCAGCACCTAGCTTTGTGTGTGTGTGTGTGTGTGTGTGTGTGTGTGTGTGTGTGTGTGTGTGTGTGTGTGAGTGTGTGTGTGTGTGTGTGTGTGTGTGTGTGTGTGTGTGTGAGTGTGTGTGTGTGTGTGTGTGTGTGTGTCCTGTATCTAGCAGAGTGACCTTGATGTGTGTGTTAGACCTGTGCTGAGCAGGAAGACACTAGAGACGAGTGATTAACAGCAGAGAGACAAAGAGATGTGAAAGAAGTGCGAAGAGAGATGAAAATTGACAAAAAAAGAAGTGTAGCGAGAAATGTGTGAAAGTTAAACATGCAACAACAACAAAAAAATCAGGAAAAAAACAACAAGTGAGACAGTGAAGGAAAAATTTTGTAAAAACGCCGAGAAGTGTAAAGGAGGGAGAGAGGAAGTGATGGAGTTACTCACCACTCATCTCTTGTTCTTTCTCTTCTTCTTCTCCCTGCAGGCAATCTGGAGGAGCAGTCATCAAGAACAGGTAAGAAACAAAGAGAGGAATATTACACTGCATGTTAATCAAACTCACACCTGTACAGGTGAGACAGTGCATACAATGTGCTCACTGTGAGAAACGTGTTGTGGTGCTTGACTGTGTGAGGTTTCTACAGTGTGTCGCTGCAGCTCGTCTGCTCTGACACACACACACACACACACACACACACACACACACACACACACACACCACACACACACACCATAACTACAGATGACCGACCACTCGATGCCCCTTTTGACTTACACACTAACCTTTAGAAGTGTTCGCAGCTTGAAACTTGCACACATATAAAAACTCGACATCTGTCTGACTCACACACACAAAGCATCCTTTGCTTTATGCATCCTGTTGTTGTACATCAGTGATGTATGTATATCACACTTTCTTATCAATAAAATGTATTGATGTAACTGTTGTAACATAAATCATATTTTATAACATTTATGCTACTGTATGATGGTAAATATCATGTCCATGCTAGAAGTGGGCGATAATACGATAATATCGTTAACGTTGTTTTGAGGATGTGCAATTTATTATAGGATGAGTATTTATAATATCTCAAAAAGAAAACAAACGAGAGGCGCATAGACAGAAGATGAAAGTCACTTTGTTAACAATATAAGAAATGATAATGTGGCATGTATTTGCTCATGCTTCTATGCTGCACAATTTACAATTTCAGGAGAGAGAAGCTGAATGTTTCCCTATTTAATGTCTCCACATTGAGGTTTTAAACACATTTGTGAACATTTGAATGTTTAATAGTTAGTTTGAGACATCACGGGGTCAGATCAGTGTTGATATGGAGCTCTGACTGCTGTCCGTGGTGCTGAAAGGCAGCAGGCAGGATCAATATGTGGCCTTCTGTAACGATAATATTATAATATATAATAATAATGATAATATTAGCCCCAACAGAGCGTTCCGGCCCACTTTAACCCCTAATGGGGACAATAGCAGTTCTCTCGAGTGGCACAAAAAAAAATAAAAAAATATTTGCACCGGGGCCTATCACCATGATGTAAGGCTACTGGTGGTACCTGCCTTTATAAGTTATCTTTATCTAAATATCAAGTTATTATTGTTCACCTTGATGTAATTGGTGGATGTTGTTTGACTTATTCAAACTATTGCACACTATCTTCTCCAGGTGGGGGGAAAAAATATATATTTTATAATATTATATTGATTCATGGCCGTCAAGTATCGATATTTAGCGTTCTGGTGGTTCTGGTCAGTATTTTCTGGCCTCAGTGGACTCACTTCATATATATCATAGTATCATATGAAACTAGAGGATCTAAGGAATCTAAAGGCACATGTAACTGAAATATCGCTGCAAAGTTTGGCTTATTTTATGTTTCATTCAAAAACATTGAGAGCAGTGAAGCTTGTTGTTTTTGAAAGTTTGATAAAATGCTGCAGTTGTTGTCGTCCAACATGTTTGATATCAGTTCAGTTCAGTTTGACTGAATACTTTGTTGGTCAGTCTGTGGGTTTGACTCTCATTGTGGAGAAATAAAAAGACTGAAGTGAGATGAATAGACTGAGAATTTTCTCTTATTGGACAAAACAATTATTGATTGAATTTAATTTTGTGGACACAA
Source organism: Centropristis striata (assembly GCF_030273125.1). Taxonomy (NCBI): domain Eukaryota; kingdom Metazoa; phylum Chordata; class Actinopteri; order Perciformes; family Serranidae; genus Centropristis; species Centropristis striata. The sequence continues at coordinate 637,989 of NC_081520.1, read as the reverse complement.
AATGCAGTTAAACACTTAAATCTCAATATAATGTATCTGAATGCACTGCAAAAAAAAGCCAACTTGTATTTTTTGGCCTAAAACAGTGATTTAAGTTGTTAAACTTGGAAATATAAATTATTGACATTTAGGGCAATAATGTAAGTTAGCACAACAAAGGAAGCCAGTTGTCTGCTCAAAAACAAGTTGGTGAGTTGTTGTTACTTATATCTTTAAGTTGGGGTTCACAACAAGGGACAATAGTTCTGATAACTCTTATTTCTTTGTTGGGAAATTTGGTCATTAGCGAAAGCTAGCGGCTAACTGATGCTAGCGGCTAACTGATACTAGCAGCGCTGCTTGTTACAGCTACAAGAGTAGCCATTAGCGTATCAATGCTAACTCAAAATTGTGGTCGCAACATTAGCTGACATTTCATAGCGGCGTTACAATTGTAACGTAATACTTACAGTTGAGTTGACAAAAATCTGAATTCAGAGTTGAGCAAACTCAAAAACAAAACTTAAAATATTTTGTTTAATTGTCCAACTTAAAATTTTATGGAAGTTTGTTGCCTTAAAATTTTGAGTTCACCCAACTTTTCTTTTTTTGCAGTGTACTCACCATATTGTGAAATGCTTAAAATCCCAATAATATGGTATCATGACTAAAGAATCAGGATCAAATCGTATGGTGGGGTCTCTACGCTGGTTCACACCTCTAACAGCGTCCAGGCCTGAGAGGAGCTCTGCTGCTCTGTTCCTGCTAACGCTGGACTCTGTTCCCTCTTCGTCCTTCAACTTTGACCCTCTCACATCCTCCCTCTGTCTAATCTCCCTCCTCCTCCTCCTCCTCCTCCTCTCTCAGTCTTGGTGAGGAGTTCTATAAGGAGGCCATTGAACACTGTCGCAGCTACAATGCCCGTCTGTGTGCCGAGCGCTCCATGCGTCTCCCCTTCCTGGACTCCCAGACCGGCGTGGCCCAGAGCAACTGCTACATCTGGATGGAGAAGAACCACCGCGGACCAGGTGTGTATCTGTGTGTGTGTGTGTGTGTGTGTGTTCTTGTACTTCCTACATAGTGAGGACCGGAACATGTTTTCAACCAACAGAGTGAGGACATTTTTGCAAAGTGAGGACATTTTGGCCGGTCCTCCCTTCTTTAAATGCTTTTTTGAGATTTAAGACTTTGTTTTAGGGTTGAGGTTACAAAAAAAATGATAATTAACTGAGACTGTTTTGTGTGGTTACAAAACTAACTAAAACTAACTAAAAATATAGTGAAAATGTCTTTCGTTTTTGCTTTGTCAACTTTTTTCATACATAATGAAGATGGATCAGACAAAGGAAATAAAGGCAAAATTTACTGTGACCTCTTTTAATCTCCCACCCAACAAATACCCCATTACAAAAAAATAAAAATAAAACTAATAAAAACTAAAGCATTTCAAGAAATAAATACTGAACTAAAACTAGCAAACTCACTCTAAAAACTCATTAAAACTAACTGAATTTGAAAACAAAAATTCACAACAAAATTTAAACTAAAACTAATGAAAAATCCAAAACTATTATAACCTTGCAAGGGAATTCACTGGGAATTCACACCAATGAGGGTCCTCACAAAGGTAGAAGTACAAGAATGTGTGTGTGTGTGTGTGTGTGTGTGTGTGTGTGTGTGTCCTCCTTCACTCTGTCCTATCAATAAAGCCCAAAAATGGCACAAAAAATATCTTTTTAAAAAAAAAGCAAATAGTGGCAAGTGCCTGTCTGGGGCTTGAGGAGCTCCACTCTTCTTCGTTGGTGTTTGCTACCAGCTGTTATTTTCTCCCGTCATTTGGCCCGCGGCCTCCTTCCTTCCTCTGCTCCTTGTTTCTGTCTCCTCTCCCTTCCTCTCCCCTCCGCCTCATTTCCTCCTCCTCTTCCAGGCCTCCTACCTTTCACACCTCAACTTTTTTTCCCTTTTTTCTAACTTTCCCCAACGGGTGTTTCCTCATCGCTTTCTCTTTCTCTGTAACATCAGTGTGTTTTGGCAGTGAATCAGACACCCCTGTAGGCAATGATATGCCGCTGGCACCAACTACTCCAGAGAGAATGCACTTTGTGTGTGTGTGTGTGTGTGTGTGTGTGTGTGTGTTTGTGTGTGTGTGTGTGTGTGTGTGTGTGTGTGTGTGTGTGTGTGTGTGTGTGTGTGTGTGTTTTCCTTTTCCTGGTGTCTGCCAGTACAATTCTTTTCTTTGTTAGTGAGAGAGTTTTTATTTGTATCTTGATCTTATTAATTCATTTCTGAATTGAACATTGAAACTGATCATTGCTTGTATAAACAGTGTTTTTGCTGTAGTGTCTCCTGGCCTTAATGTGAATATTCTGACCAGTTATCCCAACATCGGTGCATGGATGGTGGCATTACGCCCTGTGACTGTGCTCTGTGTTCCAGGTCACGCTCCAGGTCAGTTGTACACATATCCAGCTCGCTGCTGGCGCAAGAAGAGGCGGCTAAACATCCTGGAGGACCCGCGGCTCGTACCGATCGAGTTTAAGATCGGTAATGAAGGAGCACCTTTAACAACTCTCGCCACTGACAGAATAGTATATAATAATAATAGAATAGTATCTGTGTGTCCACACGATGTAAATTGCTAATTGTAAACCAAACATCATCTGTATTCCATACACTCTGACAGCTGTATTCAGCTAGCATACAGCTTGAGAACTTGGAATTGGGGATTTATTCATGGGAATATTTTCTTTTCTTGTATCCTTTATGAAAGAAAGTTTCATGTACAGTCACAGTTATTAGACAACCTCACAATAATTTTCATATTTTGTTCTTTCTACTGACACTCTGTAGCAGGTGGTCATACGAAGAGAAAACATCTGTAAAGAACATGTGGACACTGAGCATTACACAATCATTTCATGACAGTTTTGACAAGTTGTAGATGAGTTCTCCAGCATATGTAGAAGCTGAAGTCGTGGCGCCGCCATGAAGCAGCCAGACCTGCTGTCCTCGGGCGCTGTCAGCTCACTGAGCATGTCAGCATGATGTGAGATCTCCGCTGGTTTCTGATTGCGATTGTCTCGTTCTCAGACTACGAGGCTTCTCTAAAGAAGGAGGGGGGGATCCCAGACGGCCCGGTGCTAGAGTCGCTGCTCGCCGGGGAAACCCTGGACAAGAAGGTAGAAACCAAGGAGGAGGAGCCAATGAGCGAGTGTCAGGTGAGACTCTCTCTCTCTCTTTCTCTCTCTCTCTCTCTCTCTCTCTCTCTCTCTCTCTCTCTCTCTTGCTGTTGTCTGTGTCTTGTTCTCATGTCAGACTGTCTTCTTTTATTGCTTTTATCTGTCTGTTTTGCCCTCTGTTTGTATTTCTTTGTCTGTCTCTTCTTTGTCTCTCGTGGAGTGTGTGTTTTGGCGGTGACACAGTCTCCCGCAGCTCTGGCAACTCCCTCCTGGCACTGTGTGTGTGTGTGTGTGTGTGTGTGTGTGTGTGTGTGTGTGTGTGTTCTTGTACTTCCTACATAGTGAGGACCGGAACACGTTTCAACCAACAGAGTGAGGACATTTTTGCAACGTGAGGACATTTTGGCCGGTCCTCACTTCTTTAAATGCTTTTTTGAGATTTAAGACTTTGTTTTAGGGTTAAAGGTTACAAAAAAAAAGATAATTAACTGAAACTGTTTTGTGTGGTTACAAAACTAACTAAAACTAACTAAAATTATAGTGAAAATGTCTTTCGTTTTTGTCTTTGTCAACTTTTTTCATACATAATGAAGATGGATCAGAAAAAGGAAATAAAGGCAAAATTTACTGTGACCTCTTTTAATCTCCCACCCAACAAATACCCCATTACAAAAAAATAAAAATAAAACTAATAAAAACTAAACTAAAACTAAGCATTTCAAGAAATAAATACTGAACTAAAAATAGCAAACTCACTCTAAAAACTCATTAAAACTAACTGAATTTGAAAACAAAAATTCACAACAAAATCAAAACTATTATAACCTTGCAAGGGAATTCACTGTTCCAATGAAGGTCCTCACAAAGGTAGAAGTACAAGAATGTGTGTGTGTGTGTGTGCTTGTGATCATTCTTGGTGTTTTATTTATTTCAGAGACATTTAAGGGAAGCTGGTCCCCTCCTTGGCTCTCTGACGTTCTTTATCCAGCGTGTTGAACATCTGAGCAGCTTCATGGCCGTCTAGCTGAAGTATTTCAGCTCCAAGCAGTCGCTCTTGAATCCAGACAGACAGATAATCAATCAGCAGCTGAGTGGACGGCCCTCAGAGTGGCCCTGAGAGAGACACACAAGTGTTTAGGGCCTCTAGTCCAGGACTTCCACTTCTATCTAGTTATAGTTTCACTGAATGTTTATCAGCTGACTGTTGGAGGCTGGTGATACCAAGGTAGAATGGTAATGGATTTTTCATTAGTTTTAGTTTTATTCTTGTTGTGATTTTTTTTAATTAGTTTTAAGAGCTCAAAATGCTTAGTATTAGTTTAGTATTTATCTTTTTTTTGTAATGGGGTATTTTTCAGGTGCAAAATTTATTAAGGACACAATAAATGTTGCCTTTATTCCCTTTGCCTGATCCATCTCAGCCACAGTAGTGGCTTTCTGTTCATTAAATAAACCAAATCCAGAGTTCATCAAGATACAGATGAGAGGAGAACACAATAATGATCAGGTTGCAGAACAGAATATCAAAATCATCAATAGAAGACAATATGCCAACAATAAGTCCAGACAAAGCGCGTTATCAACAAAGTACAAAGTACAAACAGTGTGCCAAGGTTGTAATAGTTTGGTATTTTTTAATTAGTTTAAGTTTTGATGTGAATTTTTGTTTACAAATTAATTTCATTTTAATTAGTTTTGTTTGCCAGTTTTTATCTTTTTAAAAATGTTTTTAATAGTTTTAGTTTTAGTTGTTTTGTAATTGGGTATTTGTTGGGGGCGAGATTCAAAAAGGTCCCAATAAATGTTTCCTTTATTTCCTTTTATTATCCATCTCAGCCCCAATAAGGTGATTAACTCACAGCTCCGGTTGTTTGAATGTTGGTTGGAGTGAAGTGCTGAACTTTGTGAAGGCGATCGACTCACATAGTGGAGTAACATCAGTCTCAATAAACACATTCACCAATGTGTTTATTATATTATATTATATTATATTATATGTGTTCCTGCAGGTTCACTAACCAGCAGCTAAATAAACAGATTTCATATCAACCCAAAAGGTTTATGTATGAAAAAAGTTGAAAAAGAGGAAAACCAAGGACATTTTCACTATAATTTTAGTTTTAGTTGGTCTTGTAACCACACAATACAGTTTCAGTTAGTTATGTTTTTTTTTTTTTTTTTTAACTTGAGTTTTTATTTTTATTTCTGTTGCGATGCCTCCTGGTGACCCGATCAGCTCTCAGTGTGTCTTGAGTGACCACTTGTGATCAGATCTCACTTCTAGCTCTTTATGCAACTTTCACAGATTAACTCTTGGGCTATTTTGTTGGTTTTTGACTCTTTTTCATTCTGCCTGTATATATCACATAAAAAATGTTTACCATGCCATGTTGGTATCATTTTATTCAGCACAACCTCACCTATACGACCTGATAACATTTTTTTCTTTTTGACTTACTGGATCAACATTTTGAACACACAAAAAACACACAAAAACATGCATAAAAAAACACAAAACCCCCACAAAAAAAATACAGAAAACACATTTAAAAAAACACAAAAACACACAAAAAAAACATTTTGTTTTTACAAAATACACAAAAAAATCACAAAAAACATTAAACACAAAATATTGCATTAAAGATGCTGAATGCACACTGCAAAATTGGAAAAACTTCAGCAAAAATGTCAGTAAAATCATGTTGCACTTGGTCATGGTGGTTTTCACTTTTGCTGAAAAAGAGTTGATGTGTTAAATGAGACATGGAAACTTCTAGAAAAGCTTCGTTTTTACTTCGTGACATCATGAAGAAGTCGTGCTCTGGTGCTTTCTTGGACTCCAGAGGGTTAAACACACAGCTGATGTCTGTAATGTCTGTATTAATAACCTAGATAAACGTGAATACTGGTATATTTTAGGAAACCTAAACCTTTAAGGTTATTGTGTAGCAGGCGGTTCGCAGCGTCACAACTAAACAAAAACACTTCACCGACAGTATGACAATAACATCCAGAGCACAAGATTCAACCCTTTAATTAAGAAAGTCTTGCACTGAATATTTTATTGCAATTAAATGGAGACACATTTGGCTATATTTAGAGGTAATGGTTCTGTTGTTCCCGCACTGGGATGATGATGTGAATACTGTGGAAACCAGCAGGAAGACGTGCAATGACATGACCACCATGAGAACAGACTGAGATAGCTGAGGAGAAACTAAGATAAACTAAGAGATAAACTAAGAGATAAACTAAGATAAACTAAGATAGAAACTAAGAGATAAACTAAGATATGTGACCGTCTCTCTCTGCCTCCACAGAAGCTGCTGGTTGGGGATTTCCCTCATGAGCTGGAGATGGACGAGATGGAGGAAGACGTCCCGAAACGCAAGAACCGTACCAAAGCACGGGTAAAATATCAACGGCATTTCATAATTCAGCCCTTTATTTCCCCCCTGGTCATTTTATACTGAAATAACAAAGAGCAGAAGAAATGTTTGGGTCAGTTCTGCAGACTGGACTCAGATGAAGTTTAGATCAGTTCAGTGTCAGACACAGAGCATGATTTAGATTACACTATTAAAGAAAATAACAGCCCTTAAAGGTATAGTAACATTTCTGCATTAAAATGTCTAAAAGTATTGGCTTTATATTTAAAAATTGACCCTTTGGTATAGAACACTTTGTTTAAACTCACTGAGGTTTCCCTCATTCACAGTGACTAAACAATCTACTTTTACAAACAATATAGAAATACAAATTCAAAATACAGATAATAGACAAAAAAATAAATAAGTAAAATAGTTGCAGACAGTCCAGGAAGCAAAGCCACAAAATAAATGTTTTTGAGTTGCTCTTAAATGATTCCAAATGTCAACAAATTTCAACTGAGGAAAATTTGGAATTTGAATCAATCAGTCTGTTTCATTTGGTGCGTCTCAGTGGCGTCATGTCCATTTCTTCTTAAATTGACCTTTTATTCAGTTTTAATCAGTAAAGGTGGAAAAAGTATTCAATCCTTTACTTCAGTAAAAGTACTAATACACACTGTGAAATTACTCCACTACAGTAAAAGTCCTGCATTCAAAACTTACTGAAGTAAAAGTACACATCAGCATCAAAATGTTCTAAAAGTATCAAAAGTAAAAGTACTCGTTATGCAGAATGGACCCACTCAGATTGTTTTATATATTGTAAATAAATTATTAGATTATTTGTATTTGTATTATTTGCATTTTAATGTTGTAAAGATAGGGCTCATCTAGTAATATAGGCCGACTGAGGTTTAAAAAGTCTAATCAATTTAACTTTATCATCTTTTTTATGTTAAATCTCGACCTGAAAAGTAACTAAACTTGTAGTAGAGTAAAAAGTACTATATTTACCTCTAAATGTAGTGGAGTAGAAGTATAAAGTTATAAATGGAAATACTAAGTAAGTAAAGTATAAGTACTTCAAAATTGTACTTAAGTACAGTACGTAAGTAAATGTACTTTGTTACATTCCACCACTGGTTTTAAACCACATTTTCACCATAAACTTTTAAGATCTTAGTGGTTTTAACTTTACATTTGAACCCAATGAAGGATCTTCATCCTGTCCTGTGTCTGCACAGCACCAATGGAAAATCAGTGATTTTTACAGTGAAATTACTTCATTCAGTGTTTTTACTGTTTTTAAATCATCGGGCCGTTTGTTCTGGAGATAATTCAGCTCTGGGTAAAAAAAACGATGAACTGAAGGAATCCTAACTGGGAGAAACTGAAGACAACAACTCTTAGAATAAGAATCCAACGCTACCTGACCATGTCGACTCCTAGCAGAAGAAAATAGCATTCTGTCAGACAAAGATATAATTTTTGTGTAACTCATATAAGCTTTCAGAGCCCTGTGCTGCTGCTGCTGTTAAATGCTTATTACAACAATTAAATTAAAGCTCCTATTCCAATATTTACATGAAGAAATGTGTACTAATATGTGCAGAAATGTGTTCTAATTCCTGGTCCAACGCTGTGATAGATTGATGTATTTTATATAGTGAGTCTGGCTCCGTGTTCCTGAGTCTGTGGAGAAATGTCATCCGACAAACCAACAGTTGTTACGGAGAATAAATGCAAATGGATCCACAGAGTTAAATCACGCTGCGACGACCTTCTTCCTCTCCTACTTTTTTTGTTTTTTTTTACAACTTTGATTAGATCACACACGTTTTTCCCCCACTCTTTTTTGGCGTCCTATGGGAAGACAATCAAGTGTTAACAATGTATTCTGAAAATCATCACACACACACACACACACTCACACACAGACACCAGGGTTGCTAATTGGAGCTGTTGCTCCCCTGCTAGGTGTCATCAGCCCCCTCCTGCTGGAACAGAGCTTTACACTGAGAGCAGATGATTAGAATGCAAACGTGTGTGTGTGTGTGTGTGTGTGTGTGTGTGTAGACACTTGAACACACAAGTGATGAGTGTGCTGTTACGCTCTTTTCTTTGTGTGTGTGTGTGTGTGTGTGTGTGTGTGCATGCAGGACTTGCATGACAAGTTCAAACTTTCTGTTTGTAGCTTATGTACATGTGTGATTTTGCATGTGGCTGAGTTCTGACAAGTGTGTGTGTGTGTGTGTGTGTGTGTGTGTGTGTGTGTGTGTGTGTGTGTCTCTGCAGGCCTACGGTGTCGGGGGCATGAGGAAGAGACAAGAGCCGGCTGCCATTGAAGACAGAGACAAGCCTTACGTCTGTGACAGTGAGCCATGCAACTTTATTCCTGTTTCCTCTCACTCTTTCATTCTGACACAAACAGAAAACTAATTTTATACACTCTGTGTGTGTGTGTGTGTGTGTGTGTGTTACAGTCTGTGGAAAGCGCTATAAGAACCGCCCAGGGCTGAGTTACCATTACACTCACACACACCTGGCAGACGAGGAGGGGGAGGAGGACTCGGAGCGACACACGCTACCCTTCCAGCGCAAGAACAACCACAAGCGTGAGTGTGTTATAATATTAAAGCTGCAGCCGTCCATCAGCATCCATTATTCACTGCATGTGGAGTGTTTGGGTTCTTAGCAGTTTCTGGTTGATTCCAACAATCCTTAATAATCAGAGTATTATGGAGAACTATTGATCGTGCTGGAGTTCCTCCTGCAGCAGGACACATAGTTACAGTGCTGACGGAGCCAGATTCCAAAGTGTGCTCTAGTGTGGATGAAGGATAAGATTTCTCCCAGCGGAGAGCTGAGTTTAGCTTCTTCTTCTCTCACTGATTCTCCTTCACACTGACGCAGTGACGCAGGTTACAACTGTGATTGCGGTGGATCAAAATGGGTCACCGCCAATCATCCGACTGGCTGAAACAAGGGTCGGCCATGGCTCGGTCAACAGGCTGAGAGCTGTTTTAGTCTGGTTAAATCAGACTCTGGTTACTGGCTGGAACGGTTTGTTTGTTTTGTGTTCTGGCTCTGATCCCAAATGATCCCTGCAATGGTTTGTTTGGTTTGTGTCTGTAACTTGATCTGACTCTGATTCAACCTAACTACCAGGTGAACTCCAACATGGAACAGGAAATAGTTCTCTCTACTGTGCACGGTCAGATCCGCATCAAACTTCACATGTCAACATCTTGAGCTATAGACATATATATAGGGGGCGCTATGTCTATAGCTATAGCTGTAGACATAGCGCCCCCTATTTGCATTAGGAAATGACTTTCAGCTCCTGTAGCCAGGTGTGCTTTGCATTCTGGGATGCCGCAGATCATTCTGACAGAATGCCATAGCAACGTTTCTCTCACAGAAACAACCACGCGTCAGGAATACAGCTCCTTTGTTTCTTTGCTTCTCCCGCCTAAAAGACATCTGGCCAATGAGATCAGTGAGTTCCTCAGTAATGAATGTTAGTCAAGTCAAGTAGAAAATAAGTTTGTAGGATTCTCATTTACATATTGACACTGATTTGGTTGCTGGGGTCCTTCCTCCGGCCCCTCGTTCTCTCTTCAAACACACACACAAACACACAAACACACTTGAAAATAAACCAATTGATCAACAGGAAGTGTCTTTGCTCTTCCCCTTCAGATTCGTTTCTGTTGTTCATTCACTTGGACTTTTCTCTGTTACCCTTTTTAAACCAATATTACTATTCCATAAAGGGCCATACTGCTGCAGATTTTAGTTCCAACCAATCAAGAACACACCTGATTCTACTGATCAGCTGTTTGAACCCTGAGATCAGCTGATTAAATGACTCGCGTGTTGTGTTCTGGAATAGTCTGGACCTGCCCGCTCTAGAGCCACGTCATTATTTGACCATATAATTTCCATCTCGGCTCTCTCAGCAAACATAACAACAACAACAACAACAGACTTCATCGGCTCTTTACAGATGTTGCTCCAGTCTGTACGACGCTTCATTAGCATCCAAACACAACATGTTCAACACGTTTGTGCTGCTCGTATTGATCGCTATGGACGGCGATTATGTTCTTATTAACACTGAACATAAGATGTTAATGTCAGACTTAGTTGTACACTACAAATAAAATGAATTAACACATTTTAGTTGGTCTTGTTGGTCACAATAATCGCCCCCAGCACCTGATGGAAGTGGTTCGTGATTCGAGACCAGCAAAGAGTTTATGCTGCTCTGGAACCAGTTTTCCTGACCGAGAGCCGGTTCTTTGGTAGTCGAAAAGCAAAGAACTGGTTCCAGATTAGGGTCCTGGCTCTGAACCGGCCCTGGAACTGCTTTGGTCCAAAAGAAAGCAAACCTAAAGGAAAAAGCTCCAAGTTTACAAAGTCATCAACTGATTCAGACCAGAGGCAACAAACTAAAGGTGTGTTTTCCTCTGTCGGGACCATAGCAACGAGGATAAACCTGAATATGATTGGGGGACTTCAACATTGATTAGACCTGAGTCATATGAGTCATGTGAGTCTCTTGGTTTAAAATGCTTCTACCTGTTGGAAGCTGATTGCCACACGGCTGCTTGTTGCTCTGATATCCAGAATATTTCACACGATGCTTCACTATTAGCACGGTTACCCCAAGGCTAACTTAGCCCAGGGGTAATTTTACCTTTTTTTTTTTTTTTTTACAATGTAGCGTTTAACCTTTGGGTGTCTGGGCGCTGTAGCCGTGGGCTGGAGTCACCGTCAGACCTCCACAGGCCGCTCGAATGCACAATCAGCCGCAAAGCGAACAGTATTGCTCTTACTGTGCTGGAGAGAAAACATAACGGTATCTCTCTCAGTCATCACCTATCTGTGTTAATGTAGCACTTCAGACACTTTGAACAGCTGCTGCAGAGATGCATCATCTCAATGAGAACAAACAGCTCTTCAATCAACACTCATCAGCTCTAAATAACTGTCAGTGAACAAACACCAGTCAGACACTCAGCAAATTACACCTCGCTCTACATTTTCAATTCAACTTCTACTGTATGTACCTTTCATTTCACAGCACACAGTATGCTGCAGCTATCAGCAGCTTAATGACTGCCATTAATGCACTGGTCCAGAATATAGTGAGCTAGTAATGAAGACCCATGCTATTGCTTGCTAATGCCTCCGGCGCTTCTTGCCAGATAGTGAAGGTATGTATACAAGCAGGAAGCAGCAGATCACAGATTAATATCATTAAAACAAGTTATTTTAGCCGTTTGGCTCCATGAATGACATCACTGGGTCAAAGGTCAGTCCACCACTTTGGTCCAGATGGAAATAAATTAACAATTAAATGATGAATTGCCATTTCACATTCATTATACCAAGAGGATGAATCTCCTTACGTTTCCTTTAACTCAGAGCTGGGCAACAGGCGGCCCGCGGGCCACATCCGGCCCCTCGGCTGTCCCTGTCCGGCCCGTGGGAGGTTACCCAGAAATTAGAAATCAATACAACCGCAGTGCTTTTATTTTGAAGGCGATTTACGTATATCTGAGTTACCCAAGTTACCTAGGAACCTAAAAACACAAATTGTTTTTTGCATAGAGTTAATAAATGATGGTTTACTGCATAACACACATGCTCTATATTGTTTCTGTGGTTTGAATGTTTGTTTAGTAGCATTCCTGTCTGAATGTTCCTGTCTCGACGCTTTAACTGATAATTCACAAGATTTATTTAAAATCGTTTCTCCATGAAAATAAAAATAAGACATTCTTTGGTCACCTTGTGTATCCACCGTAAGAGCTAACAAACATTAGCATTAGCACTGGAGCTAACAAGCACTTTTACTAAGTTAAGACAACAAATATAGCCACTAATATATATGACAGAATAAATAAACTTTAACAAACCTTGTCCCTGTCAGCCACTATAGAAGCCTTTTGATACTTTATATCAACTTTATATGAATTACTACGCACTCGTTATTATTTACCGTTCCACCTGTTATTTCCTGTCACTACCTTTCAAAATTAAAGCACCTGTTTCACACTGGACGGCACCTTTTCAAAATAAAAGCATCACAACATGGAGTAATTGCTACTTTTTACTGCTATATTTGATTTACTCCACATTAACAGTCTTATCATAACATGTATTCTTATCAGTAGCAGATCAAAACCAGATAATTTACTGTATTTAAAAAAAAATTTAGTTCAGAGTTTTGGCCCCTGCAGCCTTCGTGGTGTTGGTCATGTGGCCCCTTGGGAAAATCCATTGCCCACCCCATCTTTAGCTCCACCATAGAGATTGCATTGTTATAAAGATACAGTTATTTTTCAAATAGTTTCTTTAAATATGGATGATATCAGCAGTGGAAGAAGTATTCAGATTCCTTACTTAAGTAAAAGTACTAATACCACAGTTTGAAATTACTCCACGACAGTAAAAGTCCTGCATTCAAATTTTACTGAAGTAAAAGTACAAAAGAATCAGCATCAAAATGTACTTAAAGTATCAAAAGTAGAGTACTCTTTATGCAGAATGGACCCATTTAGACTGTTATAAATATTCCAAAAATATTATTGGATTATTATTTTTGATGTTTTTATGTAAGCAGTTTTTACTTTTCTCAATATAAGAGTCATTTTAACTTTTTAATATACTGTTATGAGGTTTAAATAAGAAAAGTCTCATTTTTTATCAATTGATCATATTCTTTAATGTTAAATCTAAATGTAGTGGAGTGAAAAGTACAATATTTGCCTCTAAATGTAGTGAAGTAGAAGTATAAAGTTATATAAAATGGAAATATTCTAGTAAAGTTCAAGTACCAAAAACTTACTTAAGTACCATATTTGAGTAAATGTACTTAGTTACTTTCCACCACTGGGCATAAACAGTAACTATGTGTATTTAAAAAAAAAAATCTGTTGAATATAAAAACATATATGTTTACTTTAATATCAGGGTTCTGCAACTAATGCTGTCAGACTTTTTCCTTTTTTTTAACAGTAAATTTAAAGTTTTACTGTAGGAAAACACAAAGTGCCTCAATTTCACATTCAATATGATGCAATATGATGTGTATTTTTGTATTTTTATATACAATGCACTATAATTTAACATCCAAGACCATTAAGCAATTTAAATATTTCACATTTATGATTAATATTTGTAGCAAAAGTGATTTACCTTTTTATGGCCTTTGCACTCAATGTAGAAAACCCCCCAAGAGAAATCCTTTAATATAATACAGAACATTTCAGGGATTATTATTATTTTTATTTTTTTACAGTGTACTGAAAAAACAATCACAAAAACAAATGCCACTGTGATCATCTCAGCTGTACTTTATGCTGAGTGCTAATTAGCAAATGTTAGCATGGAACATCATCTCAATGAGGGAACAAACAGCTCTTCAATCAACACTCATCAGCTCCAAATACAGTCTGGGAACAAACACTCTGCATTTATGTTTCTAATTTATATATATATATATATATATATATATATATATATACAGTGGTGGAAAAAAGTATTCAGATCCCTTACTTAAGTAAAAGTACTAATACCACAATGTGAAATTACTCCACTACAAGTAAAAGTCCTGCATTCAAAATGTACTTAAAGTATCAAAAGTAAAAGTACTCGTTATGCAGCAGGGAGCCAGTTAGATTGTTTTATATATTCCAAATATTATATTATATTATTATTATTATTGATGCATTTATGTATACAGTGTTTTCATTTTCTCAAGGTAGGGCTCATATTGACTACTTAATACACTGTTATGAGGTTTTTTTTAAGAAGTGTCTAATCACCTACATTTTTTGTGTTTTTTATGTTAAACCTCGAGTGGAAAGTAACTAAAGCTGGCAGCTAAATGTAGTGGAGTAAAAGTACAATATTTGCCTCAAAATGTAGCGAAGTAGAAGTATAAAGTGACATAAAATGGAAATACTCAAGTAAAAGTAAAGTACCTCAAAATTGTACTCAAGTACAGTACTTGAGTAAAAGTACTTTGTTACTTTCCACCACTGTATATATATATATATATATATATACAGCACATGACTCACAGAGCTGCTGGCACAGCTTTAAACTCTCGTCTCTGAACTTTAACCTTCATCCTACCAACCTCACTGGTTCACTGTTTGTCATATCTCATCAATGTTTGATTTTAGTATTCAAATTTTTCATGACTTTGGAATTCAGCTTGTAGTTTTATGTTTTTTTCTTTAATTAGTGCTTTTTAATTATACCAGTGTATCAAAGCACCCGATTCCCCATGCTCAGTCTATTTTTATTTTACAAACTATTCAAAATGACTGTAATAATAATAATAACAATAATCATAATAATCTGTTTATAGATGGCATCTCTTGCAGTATCTACAGCGGTTCTGTCTGATTTTCAGTGAATATTCATGGATTCACAGTGTCACAGACTTTAATGATTTCAACCACATCTAGTTATGACAAACAGTTTATTTTTGACAATGTTTTAAATGAGACATGTAGAATAAAGTGATTTTGACAGAAATATCACGATTGTAAGCTTTTAAGATTTTGGCGATCTTTTCAAGAAGACATGTTTCAGTCCTGCAGGTTCAGAGGGTTAATATGTTGGTTCAACATAATGCAGCTGTTGTAGAAGGCAAGAATAGAAACATTGGACATATTTTGGTTTTAAGGCCCCTCAAGGTGCAAGAAAAGTGCAAGAAGGAAGAGTAGAATCTGCCAAGTCACCATTTGATCAGCAGTTATTTTTAAGTTTAAGCTCCATTTCATGTAGATGCTCCAATCATGCACAGATCATAACAACGTGATGCATAATACAAACAAACTTTTCTGTCTTCCTGGTTTACTCCTGCAGAGAATAAATAATAATATGTGCTGTAGTGTTTCTCTCCACTCGGCCCGTAAACTTTACGTTGTGATGAT